>NW_026533223.1:480000-500788 GCF_028296485.1 Oppia nitens | reverse complement strand
AGAAATTAGATATTTATATATATTTAATAAAATATATTTAAATACAATATATTTTTATATTTCAATAATTTGGAAAAATTTGAAAAATTTCAATAAATTCAATAATATTTTTAAAATATAAAATTATACATTACAAAAAATATTAATACCAATAATAATAATAATAATTTTAATATATTTTAATTTGTTATTAAAACTATGTTTCGGTAATTAAAAAAACTTTTTATTGTTTTTAATTATAACAATAAATAACGGATTATTTATTATTTATTTATTTTTTAATACCAAGGTAATACCACAAAAGTAATTTGTTTTTTTTCGTGTAAAATAATTTTTATTTTAAAAAAAGTTATGAATAAAAATTACAAAATTATTATAATATTATACTACATATAAATAGTTAAAAAATTTTTGCTGTATTTTCCTTATAAAAAAAGTCAATTATATTTAAATTTATTTCAAAATAATTTTGTGTTTGTATTTTATATGACAAAATTCAATGATCTCTCTCTCTCTCTCTCTCTCTCTCTCTCTCTCTCTATTTTATTATTTATTATATTATTATTATTTGGACCACACATATACACACACACACATTATATGTACACCCATTTTTTTTCAATATTATTATTATTATTATTGAATTTTTTGTATAAAAATTTTTGTAATAATAATAATAATAATAATAATACTGTACTTTACTTATGTAATAGAAATTTGATGTACATATATATAAATATATAGGTTCTCAGGTGTAATAAATATTAATATAATTTTATGATCAGGTAATTATTGGTTTTGCATTGATATATGCAGTATATATATATGAGATATTATTAACATATATAAGTTATTATCATATATTACGATACATATGATGTAACATCGATTTTGAAGACACATTCAATAATAATATACAATTTTTTCGTGTATATATATATATACTGTACAGTTATATACATGTATATAAAGGGGGGACAGGTATGCTGCTATATATATATATGAGAGCACAGTTACTATACATTATGTGTTGGTTTTTTTTTGTTGAGGGCGTTGTTCACAATCAAATCACACAAAAATTTTATTTAACATTTACTCAAAAAAAATTCAATTTTTTTATTAAATATTTAATAATAATTTTTACTTACATTTTTAGTCATCGTTTATAACTAATAATTATTTTTGTGTGTGTGTGTGTGTGGAAATTATCGTTGAAATTTATTATTAATAAATATGATAATTTTTATTATTATTATTATTATGCATATATATACAGTATATATTATTATATTAGTAATATATATATATACTGTATAAATACAGATATAAATTATCAATACATAATAAATATTGCTAACTCAGTAAAATTATTATCTATATGTTAATAAAATTATTAAATATAAACATATATTAATAATATATACACAGTATATATATACATATATACTGTATGTAAAACTGATTAATAATAATATTTTCAGCAAATATAATGTTAGTTTTGTAGCTTAATAGAAATTACAATGACCTGCATATTAATGATATAATAGTGATAATATAAAATAATAATAATATTTATATTAGACTTAAACTAAAAATTATCACCCACACCCTCCTCCCCACCCATCCCCTCTCAATATAAATAAGTATACAAAATAAAATTGCTAGCTAAACACTTAGTTAAAAAAATGTCAAAGGTCACACATAAAAAATAAATTACTAATATTTTTTTATATATAAAAAGTTAATAATAAATATTAATATAAATTATTTATGGCTGTATAATAATTTTGACATTTAATTAATAATAGATATATTATTTTATTTTTTTTGGATAAATATTAATATACTATTAATAATTATTTTATGAAAATGATTTTTGTTTGTTTGTTTGTTTTTTCAATATAAGATTTTTTTGCGTAAAATTTTAATCAATAAATCAATTGGATTTTTGTGTGCAATAATAATAATAATACTAATTTATAAATTAACAAAATTTATTCAAACATATTCAACAACAACAACAAAATTAAGTTAAAGGCTAACTATATATATATATATGCTATTTATCGATAATTTTGTTGTGATCAAACCATACATTAAAATTATAATATATTATTATATTTACACAACAATTACTTGATATATACAGTATAATAAATAAATAAATATATATATAAATATTTATCAATTGTTAATTAATTTTATAATTAGTTATTTATAATTACTTTCATAATTATTATTTTCAATAATCAATATTTTTTAAGCAATTAAAATCATTGCTAACTACTACTACTACTACTATAGTATACTATTGTAATGATAAAAAAAATTAAAAAATGTTAGTTATCACAAATATATATATATTTTTTTATCTCAATTATTTTTCATCATAAAGATACTGTACATACGTAACATATATTAAAAAAAAATTTTAGTACTAGACTTACGTTAAAATGTTATATAAATTTATATTTTATTTGTGATGATATCATATATACTGTATATATATATATATTGATATATCCTTACACTTGGCTATTGATTACGTGTATCGATTAACTCGTGAAACACTTTTAATTAGATAATAATAATAACATAGTCTTGTCTTATAATTAATTAAGTTTTGTTGTTTGATTATTATTGTCTATATAAGAGCAACAATGGTTAAGCGTATTGGTATCATAACTGGGATGTCCTCCTCCTCCTCCATGACCACCACCAACACCACTCCCGGTGCTCCGCCAATAGGTTCAACCAAATATGTTATCAGTGACTCTGAATCGTCTTTTGCAACATTTAATTGTTGAGAGTTGACTGYAATATATTGAATATATATATATATACAGACAATAAATATGATATATAAATATAATAAAACAAATAATAAATTTTTAGTCCAAACAATACCAAAAACAAAATTATAACTATATATATATACAGTATATGTATATATATATATACTAAAGAGTATAGTAAACAAACAATACAATAAAAATATATATATTTATAATAAATATTAGGCACACATGAAATAAAAATAAAGTTAGAGAGAGATAGAGGAAAAAAATAATCAATAAAATACTCGTAAATGTAATAAAATATTAAATTATATATTATATAATACAGTATATACTGTATATATATATATATATATATATATATATATATATATATATAATAATTTGCGTGCATTTCAACAAAAGGCAATATTATATATAATAATAAATATTAATATAAAAATATTTAGTATTTATTTTAAGCTGAAAAAAATGTGTGCAAAAGATAACTCTCATTAGCGGATAATCTAATAATAAATAATAATAATTTATATAATATATAATACAATATATAAACCATAAGTGAAATATTATAATATAAAAAAATAAAGGGATGAGAAATTGTTAACACAAAAAAAAGTTTGCCTTTTAATTGTATTATATTAACATAAAACCAAAAAATAAATAAATAAATAAATCATAATTTATATATAATTTTTTATTCTATGACAGCAAGCAATCTAATGTATTATATATAATATAATATAATATTATAACTAATTTATTATTTTTTATATGTTTGCCTATATTTTTGAATTAATAAAAGTCATGAATAATTAGACTAATTTTTTTTGGTGGCGATAAAAAAAAGTTAATTTTTCAAACAACACAACAACACAACAATAACAAAAAAAAAACATAAAATATTTGTGTTATTATATACAAAAAAATATTATATTAAGAGGAAAGTCGTTAAAAAAYACAGTTAAGTGAATGAGAGATAACTACCCGCATAACTATAGAGATGTATATCACTTTTGGGATGCATTTTAGGTGTCATCCTCTTGACAGTGGCGTAGTGTCCGCCACCACCTCCACCACCACCACCGGTGCCACAATCGGTGGCCATCTTTCTAATGGTTCCGTTATTGTCGACAAATGTTATACTATCGTCAATCTGTGTCGTGGCGTATGGGGTCGGATAGTATAGACATTTTTGTTGACCGCCGCCACTAGTATTCAACAGTATTGGTCGTTGATATTCACTACCAGTGCTCTGTTTAGTAGTCATTGGATTACGATTAGCACTACTACTGGTAGTTGTCTTATCCATATCACACAAATTGACATTATTATCATCTATACCACCACCACAGCCACCACCACTACCTATACCACCGTTAAGTATATTTTGCTTACCATTAGTCATACGATTGCCATTTGCTGTCATTATTATTGGGGGAAAAAAGAGATAGAGATGTTAGCTAATAGTTCCCAATTAAAAAAAAATCACTATTAAATAGTAGGGGAACAGTAGTTATATACTAACMGTCAAATGTATCGTTTGGATGGCGTCTATGTATAACTATACAGACCAGTAGTGTAACAATGACTACGACTATACCACTCAAAGTTAACGGCAAAATCACTTCAAACTCCAACAGTACTGATGTCTTGTAATCGCTTAGTATTACTGCCTCTTCATTCAGTTCAGCGTTTAGATTGTCTATTAAATTACATAATAATAATAATATTAAATATTAAACTATATTATTATTGTTGTTATTAACTATTTTTTWAAAAAATATTTATACATTAGTTTACATATAATATAATAGTATATCAAACAATAACAAACAAATATTTTCCTTAATATWCATTATAATAAATATTCATTAATATTATTCTGTTAATACTATAAGTCTATTATTTAAGTTAAGTTTTTTTAAGTATATTAAGTATAAGTTTATATACAGTACACTACAGTAAGTTAAATATATATMTAYAAAATATAATCACAAAATCCTGATAAACTTTTTATACAATATAAAGTATATATTGTATATAAGTTTACTAATAGTCAAACAAACAAAAAATTAATTTACCGTAAATATTAAATGCTAATAATAACTACTGTTGTATTGTTTTATTGAAATAACTGATTTATAATAATAAAAAAATCTTATATATTATAATATACAGTATTTTTTCATTATATATATATTATACAAAAATAAACTTAAGTAAACAATTTCCTTTAATAATATATTGTAATATTGTTGAAGTAAAATATTTTATACATTAAGTGATTCATAAAATGCTTCATATATTTCAAATAACAAAATTTTTTATTATATATATTTATACAGAGAAAAAAAATATTTTAATATATTTTCAAATATATAWATATATTGTATATATATATATATATATATATATGTACATAGACTTARCAACAAAAAAATCAAATATACCGTTCAATTTTAATATGTAATTTTTTTTGTCAGGTAAATAACACTAAAAATTTTGTTTTTGTTTTTATCTCATACAAGACATTATGAATATATATATATATATATATATATATATATAAATAAAAATTGTTATATATATATATATATATATATATAAATATTGTATATATATATATATATATATACTTATATATATAATAAGCGCTGACTCAACGCGTTTCCGTATATTTTCAAGATTTTCAATAGATTTCATAGTWTATATATATATATATATATATATATATAGAATATTCTGTTAGAAAATTCTGCTTAAAAATAAATATATAAATAAATGAAAAGTGAGATAAAGTTTTTTTTAAAAAAAAAATAAAAGTGACAAATAAAATATTAAATATATAAAAATAAAACTTTAAATTCTATAGCTTTTTAAGAAATAAATAAATATATATTAAATACATTTTTGATGTTTATTAAATTTTTTTGTTTAAAAAATGAATTAAAATAAAATCTAAAGTATCATATAGTTTTAACTTACTGTTAAAAATTGATAGATTTTTTTATAATATTTTATTTTATTTAAAATATTATTATTATTATTCACTTAAGTTTAGACTATATATTCTATAAAAACTATTAGAAAAATTACAAATAAATAAATTTAAATTAAAAAAGTGAATTTCAACAACAAAATACATTAAAATTTAAATTTATAAATAATTTATTAAACCATTTAACCCTATGATATATATATATATATATATTTAATGCAATTTAAACTATTGTTATTAAATCTCAAACAACAATTATTGTAATATATTTTTATGAATATTATAAATTACAAATATCTATACAAAAAATAAAAAATTATATATTTTAATGAATACATGAAATGATTTATTGCATTTCATATACATATTACAGTATAATATTATACAAAACTTATTATTATTATTATTTTAACTTAATATTTATAGTCACAAAAAAATAAATAACATTTAATAAACAGTACAAAAGCTATTACTRTATATGAAAACTAATGCTTAAGTCGACATAAATTTTTATACATATATTAATAAATTTTTAATAATAATAATATTATTATATTTAAAAACTTTTATGGGATTTGCTTTTTTAAAAATTTATGCATATATTAAATTAATTTTTTTTTAAATCTCATAAAACTTATATAATATAATAATTTAWATAATATAATAAATTTATTTTACACTATTTAGTATTATTAAGATTTTAATTTTTAGTTACGATTTATTACTTTAACATATTTTAGATGATATAATTCAACTTAAATTTTTTTGTTTTTTTGCTTAACTAATAAACTATAGTCTACTAGATTTAATTAATTTGTTTAATGTGTTTTTTTGTTGTTGTATTTTTTGCAGACACTTTAAAAACATTAATTAGAAAATTAATTAATAATAAAAAAATTTACTTATTTTTTTGGCGTTTAATATATGCAAAAAAAAAACTACTTCTATAAGTAAGTGTAATRTATATAATAAAAAGTTTGTTAAAAAAAACTTATATATATAAGTATATATATAAGGTGTTTGAAAAACAATTACATGTATTTATTAAGTGTCTTATAATGTCTTAAACTATATATATATATTTTGTTATGAATAATTTATAATTCAATTTTAATCTAATATCAATAATAATAATAATAATATTTTTATTTTATTATTTATTAMTATATTATGTAAACATAATTTTCTAGTATAGTTTTATGATGTAATAAAATTACATTATTTATTATTATAATATATATATATATATTGTTTTATTAGCTAAAGATAAATTTATTATTATTAAAATTAAATGAGATTTTAGATATATATATATATATATATATTTTGCAATTATAATTTGGGTAATAATAATAAAAATTAAACAATTAAAAATTTCTAATAATAATAATATATGACTATAATAAATAAAACTGTAACWTTTAAATATTTTACTTGTTAACTACTTAAATATTTTAACATAAATATATTTTACTTAGAATACTAAAATTTTATATTTTTTTATATTTTGTATTTTTTATAAAATTTTATAAATATCAATAGATAAATATGCTATAGTGAAAAATAATTATARTTTATTTATAATAGTATTAAAATATATTTTTGCAAATTGAATATTTTATAATAATATTAATTTATATTAACTTAAATGTCTATTAARATTAATAAAAAAAACATTAAATTATCATATTTATAGTAGATTTTACACTATATTACTTTATTTTAATATTGTTATAAAACATGATAATAATGTGATTATTTTTAACGATTACTGTTTGTAGAAAATAATATCACTATTATTATTATACAGTACTAACTTATTTATTACATTCAATTTTAATAATAAAAAAGTTTAGAAAATTAGAAAAAATACAAAATACATAAAAAAATATATCTCATATTACCTAATAGTTATAAATTAAATATTTTATTTATATGTAAATTTAATTTAAGYTTTTAAATAAATTTACTTGCTAATATCTTTWAAAATAATATKTTATTATAAAATATTAGTTTAATTATATTTATTGTTTAATTTTTTAGATTTAATTAATTGAATATATAAAAAATAATATAAGAAAATGTTTTTTATAAATACATAATAATAATAATAATCTATACCAAAAATATTTATACATTTATACAGTTATTTTATTATTATTATTCAAAATTATATTGAAAAATTAAAAAACTATATTTATTCAATAAATGTACTTGTTAACTGGATATTTATACTAAAGTACAATATTACTATTAGTTAATTGGAAAATCAGTAATATTATTATTATAATATTTAATTTAATTTTTGATTTTAATGGTARCAATAAATTTATTAAAATAATTGTTTAAGTATATAAATATATACTGTATAATGTTTTTCACTTAATTATAATTAGWTTATAATTTTGTTGTTATTATTGTTGTATAATTTAAATAATTAAAWTATCACTAAAATTATAATTAATATATTTCTATATAAATTTTAAATTTTAATAAATAAWAAATATATYTATTTATTTGTTTTTATTATAAACATTWTGTTAAATTGTAAATATTTTTGAAAACTGTAATTTTTTAACAATTGTACTTGGTTAATTGTTTAATAGATATTATAGTACATAATTAATATTAGATACACTAGCGGTTCGGTTTACATTATTTTTTTAGTTATAAATATATTTTGTTGCTATAGATTTATAATAAAAATTAATTTATTATTATAAAAAAATATAAGTAATTTAATTTATTCACAAAAAAACAAAAATTTTATAATCTTTTTCTTTAAAAAATTAATTAATTGGTTTATTAAAACAAATAATAATAAAGTATAATAATATAAATAATATAATAATGTGTAAATTTTTATTAAAAAAAATCTACTTGATAATTGCATAAATATAGTATATTAATAATCTAATAAATACATGTAAACTTTTTTTTACTATTCAATTAAATTGTGAATATATTTTAATTGATAAAATATGCAAACTGTAAGTTTAKAAATAATTGTACTTGTTAAYTGTTTAACAATATTATAGTGCTATAGTATTAATAGAATCACTATCAAATTATAATATAATTATTTTTTATATTTATTGTAATAAAAAATTAATATTCTTARTTAATAATAATTTATTTTTTTGAAWAWAATATAWATAATATTTTTAGCACTTAATTAATGATTATAATTTCAATAATTTATATAATTAACAACATATATATATAWATAAATTTTATTATTATTWTTTTATTTATAAAAGTWATATACTGTAATTTTTTAATAAGTCTATTWGTTAATTATTTAAAATTAATATATAATTAAACATATAATAGGCTAATAGGCAAACCGTATTTTTTAGATATTTAGATTCAAATATTTCAATAAATAAAATTAATATGATTTAGAAAATAATTAACATTTATTATTAATTTTTTAAATAATAAAACAATATTTTTTTGTAATTAAATTAACGATATCTTAATTTTAATATCTAAGCGATTAACTATTTAAAAAATATTWTTAATATTAAATTAGTYGTCCTCTATATTCCTATAGTTTATTATTATTATAAWAATAGTAATAATTGTTAATTTTTAAAAATATTACAGTTTATAAAAATTATTTATGCATTAATTTTTTAAGAAAAAAATAAACCAATTTTTTAAAACTAAATTTTTTAGAGTTTTAAAAAAAATTATATTATTATTGTGTATAWTTTTTTGTAACTAAATTAAACAACCATTAGTCAACTATTTAATATTTAATTAATATTAAATTTAACTCAATTATAACATTTAAAAAATTATAAAAAATAATAATTATCAAATTAATTAAAATATTAATTAATAACATATTTTTTAAAAAATAAATAAATTAATATTTTGGTATTAAATTATTTTAATAAGAAAATTAAAATAATAAAATTTATAATTTTTTGAAAAAAAAATATAATTTTAATTCAATTATTGATTCTATTTTAATGATAAAAAAATTATTTGAAATAAAATTAATACCCTAATAGTTTTTATATCTATTGATTTTTATTATAAAATACGGTATGCAAAAAAACATTTAGTTATTATATCTTTTTTTAAAAATATTTATTCTAATAAAAATTTTTAATAAAATAATTTATTTTTTTAGAATATATATATAAAATTAATATTAAAAATAATTTTAATTAACATTATAAACATATATATATATAAATTTTGCTTATATTATTTTATTTAAACTGTTAAAATTTTTAATAAATTTTTTTTTATTTAAAATTTATATATAATTAAATATAGATATAAAATGTTAATGCATATTTTTATAATTGCTTTTGATTAATATATATAAATTTATACTTAAAATATTTTTTCTTAAAATTTTTTTTAACTAAATTGATATCTTTTTAATATGTTTAAGAATATTATAATACATAATGCAATATTTATAATTTTTTAGATTTTAATTTCATATTAAATTTGTAAATTTATAATATATTGTAGTCAGAATTTCAAAATTTTTAAAAAATTTATTACACACACACACACACACAAAATAATTGTTAATTTTATTAAAATTAAACTTTATAAAACTAATTTTTTAATTAATAATAATATTATTATCAAATTATATGATAAGTTGTCAAACAATCATTTGAAGTATTAATTAATAACATATTAAAAAAAATAAAATAAATAAATTGAATATTTTATGATAATATTGTTTAATTAGAAAATTAATTAATAATAAAATTTACTTATTTTTTGCATAAATATATGAAAACAATTCAATTGATTGATTCTATAAATAATGTATAATTAAAATGTTTGTTAAAACAACCCTATATATATATAGTTTTAAAAAAAAATTATATCTATTGAATTTTTATGTAGTGTTTTAAATACGTTATGCAACTGATATAACATTTAGTATATTATTTTTTTTTAAAAATATTTATTGTAATAAAAAATTTAATCTTTTTAATTAAAATAATTTATTTTCTAGAATATATATTTAGCACTTAATTAATGATTATAATTTTCATAATTTATATAATTAACATTAACAAAAACAATAAATATATATATAAATTTTAATTATAATTATTTTATTTATAAAAGTTATATACTGTAATTTTTTAATAAGTCTATTTGTTTATTATTTAAAATTTATATATAATTAAATATATAATAGAATAATGTTTATGCAATTTTTTAGATTTTAATTTCTAACTTAATAAATAATAAAATAATAATAACAATATTATAGTAGATTTTTTTTGTAACTAAATTTTCGATATCTTAACATTAAATGTCTAAGCGATTAACTATTATAATACATAAAAAATATTTATAATATAAAATTTGTTTAAATTTATAATCAATTATTATATACCTATAGTTTATTATTATTATAAAAATTGAAATAATTATTAATTTTTTAAATATTACAGTTTATAAAATTAATTTATGCATTAATTTTTTAAGAAACAAAAATTATTATTATCAAATTATATGACAATTTGTTGACAATTATTTTAAATGTTAATTAATGACATAAAATTTAAAAAAAAAATAAATAAATTGAATATTTTATGATAATATTATGTTTAATTACAAAAAAATTAATAATAAAATTTACTTATTTTTTGCATAATATATGAAAAACTCAATTCAATTGTGTGAATCTATAAATAATGTATAATTAAAATGTTTGTTAAAACTTAACCCTATATATAGTGTTTAAAAAACAATTATTGAGTATTGAGTGTTTATATATTATAGTATCTTAAATATTATATATATTGAATATTTTAATCATAAAATCCTACTATTAGTTATGCAATATTTATAGCTAATTATAGTACAGCATATTAATATCAACAACAAAAATTATTTGTATTAAATATGTAGASATAAATTTTTAATTATATTTTTAAAAGTTTCAGTAAACTGTAATTTTTCAATAATTGTACTTGGTTAATTGACTAATATATCTATAGTAGTTTAATATTATTAGAGTAGTTTAACATGGATTATTGTTATTATAATTATACAGTATTTTAAATTTTATTATTATTAATGATTAATTAATTAAAAATCTTATTTCAAATTTAATAAAGTAATAAAAATAAACCAATATTATGTTTTCMACTTAATTTATTTTTAAAAATTATAAAATAAAGGAAAAATTTATAATAATTACTCAAAATATTTTTTTTTAAATAACATATTATATAAAATTACATGAATTTTTTATTAAATCAAAATAATTTTTAAATAAATCAAAATGTTAATTACTTAAATATTTTAATTATTAATATTAGCTTAGCATTAACATTATTTATTGTTAGAAAATATCATTAATAATATTATTATTTAAGTTTTAATAAGTTAAATAATATTCAATAATAATAATAAATTTTAGAATATTAGCAAAAAAATAAAATAAAAATTATAACATAAATTATGGCAATATATGGCAAGTTATTATCAATTATTTTTTTAAACTATTTTTATATTAAAAATTGATTAAAACTGAAATATTTGATTTATTATAATATTTTTATTGCAAATATACTCCTAAATATTATTTTCAATATTWAAATCAATTGTTCATTTCATATATTATTATATACCGTATATAATCGTATTATAATCCATAATAAATAAATAAATGAATGAATGGATAAATAATTATATCAATCGCTCAYTTTATWTATATATATAATCTAATAGTTATAAATTAAATATTTTATTTATATTGAGAGAGAAAACATATATAAAACATATATAACATAAATAATTAATTCAACCTAAAAATACAGTAAAATACTACTAAARCTATTAATTAGACTTAAATTTATTAAGATTGAGTATATCGTTTGCAATTGACTTATATTAGTGTTAGCTTAAAAACCAAACAAAAAAAATGTTTGAATATTTTATGTATAATATGTACATATGTGTAATACACTGTATATGATAAATTAAATTTGATCTAAAATAATTATAATGATAAAAAAATAATAATAAATTGTTTAGAAAATTGATGGACTTTTTTGTTGTTGTTGGTGTTGAGGAAGTGTAGGAAAAAATAGTCAAAAATATATACCAWATATATATATATATATATATAWTGTATATAATATTATTATAAGATACAGAATCGTGAAGTGAATGCATGTCTAATATTTTGATTATAACTTATATAAAATAAATCTATATTCTGTGTGTATATTCAAATAGTTTCAAAATGTGTGCCAATCATTGGCAATGTAGTTAAAGGGGGTTAAATCAATGGTGGGGCTGYTRGTGCTGGTATTGGCAGTGYATTAGATAGTTAGGAATGGGTAGAGTAATGGGATCTATACTAAAAATAAAAGTATATGAGAGGGAATGGTAGGGGAAAGTAGTCATTCACTACCGATGGATGGCTATTATTATTACAAACAACTGGTACTAACCAGTAATAGGCAAATGATTTCTGAATACTACTACTATTACATTGAATATAACCAAAAACAACAACAAAATACTATACATTCAAAAGTAATGGATGATTGAGACATATAGAGGGGAAGGGGAAAGGGATAGACATTATATATAWATATATAGTACTTACAGTTTGGTTGCATTAATGTCAAGAAGCTGTACTCGGCCTGTGAGCTGCCGGCCTGTGAATAGGCTGTAATCTGTATGTAATACCACTGATAGGGCTGTAATCCATCAATTAGTACGGATCGTTGGGTTGAATGTATAAACTGTGGATACTGTGTCCACTGGGGTTGTTGTCGCTGTCGGTACTTGAGCTGGAAGTGCTGTAGTGGACAACCGTTATCGTTGAATGCAAACAAATTGATTGTTACGAAAGTGGAGTTTATTGCGGACAGTAGTGACTCCTTGTCCGGTGCCAGTGGACTATTACCCACTGTTTTCACTGATATCTGATGCCGTGGACTACAACCGATCCGATTGCAGGCCATTACCGATAGTTCATATAATGTACCGCATTGTAAGTTATCAAACAAATAGTTTGTTRTATTACTCGATAGTTTCAATTGTTTTTGATAATTGATACTATTTTTACAGTCGATTATGTATTCTAGTGTTAGATAAAAATATATTATTATTATTATTATTGTTACGATAATATTTTTAGTATAAAATTTTCATTTACTACGCTAACACTAATCATCAAAATAATAATAAAAGTCATAACAGTAAAAAAATATATAAATGATAATTATTGTAATTTTCTATTATATTATACTATAAATTATACAAATTATAACAATAATAGCCTTTATCTCTACTATAATAATTTTATACACTGTGTATGCAATACAATGTGTGTATATATATAAATCAATAATTAATTTTCTGAGAGAGAGATAATATTATATATAAAATTTTGTTGTATTTAATACATAGATTTAATATATAAATTAATATAAAGTGGTTTTTCATAAATTTTTTTAATATAAATTATTTTTTGGTTTAATTACCAGAAACTGAATTATCATCATTTGGTGGTCGAATCCATTCGACATCAATACTAGAAGTGCTGACACTTAAGGGATTCAATGATAGACTCATTGGACAATCTATTTGAATGAATCAATAATATAAATATATCAATAAATTTATGTTAAAAAAAATTAATATCAATAAAAATTTTAAAAATCAAATCATACATTGAGATCAGTAGTGGGTTTATTGGGTTAAATACTACTGAAAAAAATTATATTCACTATTTTATCGGGTATTTATGTATAAAATATATACATATATTGAATATATTGTATAAAATCTTATATAAAATAAAAAAACTAAATGTTTAATATCTATTTTGAATGCATGAATTGAATTTGACTTTGAGGTCGACTAAACCCTTTATTGAAAAGCATAAGCAATGAAATATACTGTATCTAACATTATATCTATGTATATACTGTACGTACAGAATATTCTGTAAATTCAATTTTATGCCTTAAAAAATACTCAAATAAAAGTTTATTCAGATATAAAATATATGTATAATATATATTGAAAGCTTAAACTATACTGAAACTAAACTGACAAATATTATATGCACAGTGACTACTGTTATGAAATGAAATATCAATAGTTATATATAGATATAATACAATGTATAATATATATATAATATAATAGTTTAGTGACACTTACTATGACTATAATCAATATTCCGATACTACTGTATACTACACACTAGTGTAACAATATTTACAATATTATTATTATTATTATTTGTATAAGTTTTTTAGGGTAACTTCAAGACATTTATAACATTTATAATAATAATAATAATAGTGTGTTTAATATGTCTTATATAAAGTACTGTATATTAAAAATATATCTGATATTAAACACTAAATTTTTTTTGTTGCTCTTTAATAACTATTGTAAATTATTTGTTCAATAATAATAAATTTGATAATAAATATTAAAAAATCATTTAAAATATATATATATATATATATATATATATACATATATATATTGTAACTCATGTTAATCTACAAAAATAATTTATTATATTACTATCTCTAAAGTTAATATTATAATTAACACAATAACACAAACACAAAATTATATACATGTTGTATAAAATAGTTGATTTGATAATATATAATATATTATATAATGTATATAAGTTATAATATATATTGAAATTATTAATGTAAAATATAGTATATTATTAAATAATCAATAATAATCAATAAATTGCTTTAAAGTACTACTAATACTAAAAGTTTTTTTATTTCGCAAAAAAATTTTTATTTAATAAAAGCTAAGTTTTTTTCAAAATTTTATTTTAATTGTTAGTTGAAGTTAATTAAATAATGTGGAGCAGAAAACCAACAAAAAAAATATTTTTTAAAACCCAAATAAATAAAATCCCAAATATTTATAAAATAAAATAATTTCTAATTTCAACAACCATTTCACCCATATATAGACACAATATATATATATTATAAATATATATCAAATTAAACCATACCTTCAGTTAATGTTTCCACTGGTATTGTTGTGTTGGTTAGTGTGTGTATGGAAAGCGTGTGTAAAAATAAATAAATAATTGTTTGTTAATAAAACAGTCACACAATAAATAAATTGTTAAAAAATCTTTTTTTTTATCTATATATATATATATATATATATATACCCGTAATTGGCTCAGATGGTGGACCGGCACCTATAGGTAGGTATGGGTCGTCAAACAAATTGAATAAAACAAACAATACAATTATTAGATAATTAATTTGATTTTTTTATAAAATAGTTGTCAAACCTTTCGAGTTGAACGCCTGGACAACGATCTTATATTTAGTCGATTTGTTTAAATTTTTTAGTATTGTCTCACATTTAGTAGTAGTACTATGACTACTACTAATTGTTTTATCATTATTATTGATATTATTGTTATTATTGTCAATAGTTTTATAAATATAAACATCTGAWGTTRTATCCGATRATACTTTATATCCAATATAATACCCTTTTATTGAACCAAAATTTATTTGATTGTCCGGTGCCTAACATAAATCAATTCAAACAGAAAGAGAGAGAGAGAGAGAGAGTTAGAGGTTATTATTATATTTGACAACACATGTAGTTTTTACACTTCAACTACTAGGAGGAGAGTTAGGTATAGTACAGTAGTATTAAACATATATATATATCTTATGTCCAAAAAATAAAGTAAAACCTAAAGTCAATAAATTTAAAGGTCTATACTCTTAAGCTATCCATACATACCTTCCAACTGATTCTTATAGTATTTGATGAATTAGAGTGAGCCTTGATATGTGTCGGTGGGTCACTGGGAACTGGCGGTCAATACAAAACATAAAAACAATAATATTATTATTATGAATGATAGATATATAATATATTGGATAATAAAATATAGTTTTTTCATTTAGTTTATATACACACAAACACACATTGAGAGAGAGAGAGAGAGAGAGAGAGAGAGAGAGAGAGAGAGAAAGAGAGTAAAATAAACAATGAAAAAAATTTTGATTTATAATTTTTGAAGTCAACGACAAACTATAATATTTTTTTCAAGTATATTACTCACACACATATGGTATATATTGTACAATATATACAGTAATATACTGTATATATATATAATTTATATATTGTTATCATTTATTTCAATCTTTTACATCTATGAAAGTCTTTGAGAGAAAGAGAGAGAGAGAAAGTAAACTCAAGTTTTATGAGCCCTGAAGTTGTTTTCCCGGAGTTTTTTATATATATTTTTTATAGTGTTTTTTAACGCCAATAATAATAATATAAAAAACTGAGTGTATAATAGTTAGACAAATATATGGTATTTTAAGCCATATAATGATCAATATTTTTATGTTAAGCCGAAAGTCATTTTAAAAATAAATATTGTGTGTTTGGTTTGTCTACAAAACTATTTTTTTTATTGTTTAACTTTTAGTTTTACACTGAATATAACAAAAAATTACTACTAAATAAAAAAATAGTTTTTTTTGCATATTGTGTTCATTAAGTTTTTTTATTATAAACTTTTAGTGTGTTTTATTTATGTGTGTATATATAGTTAACTAAACAACAAATATTAGCACTTAAATTGTATTAAACAATATAATACTGTATATAATATAAACTAAAAAAAAATATATTTTCTATATATAATTTAAATATTTGCTATAAAATTTTAGATTTAGTTGATTGACTACACTAACAGAATATTATTAATTTTTAGATATACAACAAAATGTAATGTAAGTAATGTATAATAATTTATTTAATTGATTTACACATTAGAAAGTTAGGGGAAAATATTTTTTTTAATAAAATTAAGTGTAAATTTTTATATACATTATGTTTTTAAATGGGAAAAAACTATTTATTAATAACTATTACAATATATGCTAACAACTAAAACGATCAAAATTTAATGTAACATTATATATATATAAAAATATATAACAGTCATCAACAAAAATAATAATAATAATAATTACAGTAAAAGTACTGTACTGTATAACATCCCATAAATATGATAATATCCATTCATCCAATAAAAAAATAATATTAATACCGAAAATTGAAAAATATTTTGTTATATCAATCTCTAACAGATTATATTCTCTATCAATAACAACAACAAACTGTTATACATGTTATCAATATATATATATATATATATTGATATAATATTATATATATATCTATATCTGAGATAAGAGTCAAGAAAATCCTCAACAAAATACTATCAGAAAAAAACTTTGCTTTCAAATAGATTTTTTGTGTTGTGTTTCGCCAATCGATTATCGATTCCTAGACTTTAACTACAAGAGAGAGAGAGAGAGAGAGAGAGAGAGAGAGAGAGAGAGATATGGCTGTTATGTGTGGTGTCTCTGTCTTACAGTACTTTTGTTTGAATCCCAAAAAATAAGACTATATGTGAAAAACCTATTGATGTGTCCTCTCTCTCACTAAATCACACACAAAGACAGAAAGATAGTGAGTGTGAGTGAGTGAGTGAGAGAGACAGACAGACAGACAGAGAGAGAGAGAGAGAGAGAGAGAGAGAGAAAGAGTGAGAGAGAGAGAGAAAGAGAGATCTAAACAATTCAGAGACTTTAACTCCAATCACTCACTCACTCACTAACTCCTATTCCTCACTCTTTCTCCTTATATTCAATCATAAGCTATAATAGCAAGAGATGAAAGTCATATATTTATTTTGCTCAATCACTCACCCACTCATTCTCTCTCTCTCTCTTACTCACCCACTCTCTCACTCACTCACCCACTCATTGACATACAAAATAATATACCAAAAGTGTTTCATACATACCTTCTTCGTCGGTCTGAAAATTGATTGCCGGAGTCGACGACTGACTCATTCCGAGTGAATTGACGGCCGAAACGCTTAATGAATACATATTATTGGGCGATAAGTCAGATATAGTCCATACCATCTCTATATATATAATACATAGACAATAAAAATTTTGTTACTTATATAATGATACAAAAGTGAGAGAAAAAAATATGAAATAAAATATCATATATCGATATATAAGTCTAACAGTATGTTATGTGTCATACAAAATATAGTGTGATTACAACTACAGTATATATATACAATTAATGTTATGTGTGATAATAATAATGATGATGATGTTGATGATGAACACCAATAAAAAAATAATAACTTATAACTATCTAACTATATATATATAAAGTTGTATATATAATATATTATAACAATTATATGATTTATACCTGATTTTATTGTTTAATGATTTTTTAGGACAAAATTATTTAATCGCATAGAATTTAGAGATAAAGTGAAAACTATTTAAAACTAATTATATACTAAAATACTAATAATAATAATAATAAATTTAAGTACAAACCTAATCAATAAAGATTAAAAATTGTTGCCCTAATCTGTTAAATTAAATCCGACAACACATATATGCAAACAACAACAAACAATAGCTGAATTAATTTGAAAAATTTTTGCTATAAAATTAAATACCAAATTTATTGTATATACACTTATATAAACTCTATATAAATAAATATACTGTATTTTTTTATCTACCAGTATATATATATATATATATATATATATAGTATATATGGTATAATGAATTAAATCTGTTTGTTCATTACTAAAGCATTTTCCTATAACAAGCCTCTTAACTATATATACTATATATATATATATATAGTTTATACTCTCTCTCTCTCTCTCTCTCTCTCTCTCTCTCTCTCTCTCTCTCTCTCTCTCTCTCTCTCTCTCTCTCTAATAATAATAATAATAATAATATATATGAGAATATATTTTATTCTCTCTCTATATATAGTAGTAGTAAATAGCGTTCATAAAAATGTTATTCATTTGTGTGACAAATATATTGTGTTTGCAATTAGTTTTGTTAATCCATTATAATATATATATATATATATATATATATATATATATCTATACTATAAACACATTGAAAATACAATATATTTCACTCGCTTTTGTATTGTATTTTGCAATACAAGCACTCACTCATTGAATGTTAAAACTTATTTTACTGTAAGAGATCAATATATATATATATCAATATATATATATATATCAAATAAGACTATWYAWATATATATATATATATATACAGAATATTCTGCATAAACTGTGAAACTCACGCAACACTACACAYACATACAGTATATACAGACTGTCAAAGTGCTCACAGTTGTACTCAAATACAAAATTTTTATTGTAATTTATATCATATGTTATAATATAATATATTATATAATACAGTATAATATTAATATACAATCAAAATATTGCATTTGACTCCTCTTAATATACATAAATTATATAATTATAAGCAATTAATGGCATTATTTTTTTTCTCTAAATCACTGTAGTATATACTATATACTGTATATATCAGAATATTTGATATATAAAATATATTTAAATTATTTTTAATCCTATTTTGATGTTAATTAAATAATTTGCATTTTATATATATATATATAAATATATTTTTATCCTATAGTAAGTACATAATCATCATCACATCATATGTTTGTATTGTGTATTATCAACATATATATATAATATATAATTTATAATAATCTTATAAAATATTATAATATTATGCAAAATAGAGGATATTATAAAAAATAAATTATTATACAAAAATGTTTTTTCTATTACAAACCTAAATAAATGATATAATTATTTAGATTAGAAATAAAAAAATAAATAATTATATTCTAACAATAACGTAATGATGTATAATAAAAATATAACAATAGATATAAAAAATGTGTTGATTTAAGCATTTTTTGTTTTGTTTTTTTTATGTACAAATCATAGCATAGTTTATACAAGAGAGAGATAAGTACAGTACATACCTGTGCCGGGAATAGTTATGTTGCGCTTTTGTGACGAAAG